>NW_015622964.1:380769-381217 GCF_000320785.1 Rhodotorula toruloides NP11
ACGACGCACAAGCCGCAGTGCTGGTCCGACAAGCAGTGTGCGTTTCCATTCTCCCTTTTCTCGCTCCTTCTCGCGCTCCTCTCCTCGCTCCTCATCCTCTCGCTCGTACCTTCGCCTCCTCCGCTCTGTGACCGCGAGCTGACGTTGTTCTTCGCTACTCTCTCTCTCTCGCAGGCTCGTACGGCGAGGTCTGTGAGTATGGCTGGTGCGTGAAGGACCACAAGACCTCGTCGACCACCCTCCTACAAGACTTCGTCGACCTCGAAGACGCCCTACACGACGCACAAGCCGCAGTGCTGGTCCGACAAGCAGTGTGCGTTTCCATTCTCCCTTTTCTCGCTCCTTCTCGCGCTCCTCTCCTCGCTCCTCATCCTCTCGCTCGTACCTTCGCCTCCTCCGCTCTGTGACCGCGAGCTGACGTTGTTCTTCGCTTCTCTCTCTCTCTCTC
>NW_015622964.1:381559-394962 GCF_000320785.1 Rhodotorula toruloides NP11
ACGTTTTCTCGCTCCTTCTCGCGCTCTTCTCCTCACTCCTCATTCTCGCGCTCGTACCTTCGCCTCCTCCGCTCTGTGATCGCGAGCTGACGTTGTTCTTCGCTCTCTCTCTCTCTCTCGCGCAGGCTCGTACGGCGAGGTCTGCTTCGAGGGCTACTGCAAGAAGGAACACAAGCCCACGACCAGCTGCTCGACCTCGACCACCTCGAAGGGCGGCTACCCTCACTCCACCTCCACCACCTCCTACGGCGCTTACCCGACCGGCTACCCTTCGACCGCGCCGGCTTGGGGACAATGTGGCGGAAAGGGATGGCACGGGCCGACGACTTGTACGCTGCCTTTCACTCTCCGCCCTCGCGGAACCTTCGCTGACAGCCTCCGTTCTCCTTCCCTCTCTCTTTCCCGCTCGACAGGCGGCGCCGGTTACGTTTGCAAGTACCAAAATGTTGGCTGGTCGATGTGCGAGCCGAAGCACTGATTCCGAGGTGCGTTTCCTCTCCCTCTGCTCCTTCGCAGCGTCGCTTACTCTCTTCGTTCCGCTCACTCGCAGCCTCCGCCATCGCTCATCGTCTCCTCCCAATACCCCTCGCACACGTCCTTTGCTTGTCACACACACTCCTTCGAAAGACACTTCAACTCTTGTTGTAGAGCTTCTTCCCGAGCGACGCAAAAGAGCGATTTGAGATCGTCTTCGAGACTCGCTTGCAGACTCGAAGCGTGAGCGTCGCAGTTTTCCTCTTGCGCTCTGCGAAGAGCGAGCACGTCCTGACGAGCGAGCAAGTCCCGACCAACGAGTTGAGCTGAAACTCCGGGCGCGTTGCGCTTCCTTGCGACACGCAGGAAGCGCGAGGCCGCTGGACTCTTTCGCTGTCGACAAGCTACATGGCCGAGACGGCAGACAGAGCGGCGAGACGAGGAAGCTCAAGGGAGAAGTTCGACTCGACGTCGGTTTCAGGGAAGAATGCGAATGTCTACAGAGGAAAGTGAGCGGGCGCGAGAACGAGCGTGATGAGTCGAACCGAGGGAATGCGCAAAGATGCGAAGGATGGACAACAGAAGAAAGCGTATTGATGCGGGATGCAAGTGAGCGAGGAGGAAAGACCGGCAAACTGCGAGAGCGTGAGCAAGCCCGGTTAGCTAGCTGCAAGGGGGAGCGAAGGGGAGAGTGATACGCACATCTACCACGGCCAGATCGACGGGCGCTTGTTGGCCTTGACGAAACCGCCGGTGAAGGCGGGCGCGGCGGGAAGAGCAGGACGAGCGAGCGAGCGCTTGCGTCCGGGGTCGATGACGGAAGCGTTGCCGCCGTTGCAGAGCTGCTCGAGGCGAGCGAGAGCGTGAGCGACGAGGTGAACGAGGGGAAAGGAACGAAGCGCACTGCGAGGTTGTCCTGGGGGATTCGGAACGTCCGGATCACGTCGGGCTCGATGACGAGGGCGCCGAGGAGACCTTGGATCTGGTGCCACAAGATGTCTGCGGCGGGAGGAAGCGAGTCAGTACGGCAAGGTGGAGAGAAGCAAGCGAGACCTCAACGGACGACAGTGGAAAGCGTGGACGCCAGGAATGTCGGCGATGAGGCGGACGACCTGCCAGGTGCCGGGAGAGACGGTGATGACGTCGCGGCGGATCGGGTTTGTGAGGTTGTGGTGGAGACGAGATGCTTGTCTGCGGACGAGAGACGCAGGGTCAGACGACTGAAGCGGAACGAGGAAAGCGAAAGGCGACGGACTCGGGCGTGATCAAGCCAGATCCCCGACTGAGGACATACATCTGCGGCCCGTGCAGGTGGAAGGGGTGGTCGGCGCCTTGAATGTTCTGGATGACGAGGTCGACAACTTCGAGGTGGCCGGCGGTGACAACGGCGACGCGACCGGTCGGGATACTCTCGCCGCGAGCCACGCGCTGGAGGAGCGGGTCGTAGGCGAAGTTCTCGCTGCAAACGAGAAGGAAGCGGTCAGCGTGCTTCTCAGGTCTCGACGAAACGAGAGCGGAGACGCACAAGGTCTGGTCGTTAAGGGTCCACTTGAAGATGTTTTGCGGGAGCGCGAAGGAAGAGTTGAAGACGAGGACCTGATTGGCGGACGAAGGAGCGTCGCGAGGGATGCGAGGGTGAAGGTTGGCTGCGCGAGTCGACGGGCAGTCAGCTCGAGTGCCCCGCGTTGCGAGGAGGAGCGCCGCTCACCCGCGTCGAGGTCGGTACAGTTTCCAGCCGAAGGGTCATTCCAGTCGGCCGAGGTCGGGAGCGCATTGCCCAAGTCGTCGCAGTCCTCGCCGATGCGAACGACGAGACGAGCCTGCGGGTCGAGGTCGGGGAAGGGCAGGCCTATGAAGGACGAAGGATGGAGGTCAGCATCGTCGAGAGCAAGGAGAGGCAAGCTCGACAAACCAAGGCAGCCCGTGTTGATCTGCGCGCGGAGATAGAAGGCGTCGCCTGTCTTGTCGCGTGAGGTGTCCAGGATCGCCGAATAACGCTGGGCAATAGCCTGCGAGCGAGCGACGTTTGTCAGCGTGCGCACAAAGTTGAGCGGCTCCGTGAGCGTACGATCGGGATGCGGTGGACGGGAAGCGGCATGGTCGGCGTGAAGTCGGCCTCTGCAGCAAGCCACGGAAGAACGGTCAACTCGACGTGCCACTGCGCGCCAAGGGGAGAGGACGCACCGACGAGGGTCAACTCGTGCTCATCTACCGAGACGAACTGGAGGGCTGTTTTGACGAGGCGAGCATGGTCAGCTCGACGCCGCTGGATCGAAGGTAGAAAGAGCAACGCACGATGAGCACCCTCGTTGATGAAGCGGAGGCGGACGCGCTGGTTGGGCGGGAAGCGGAGCTCGGGAAGGTCGCGCTGCGTCTTCTGGCGGCAAGTCGCGTTCGCGGCGGCGAATGAGCAGTCATAGAGACCGGCTCCGTTCATGACATTGCTCTGAGGGGAAGGAGCAACAAAGCTCTGCGGGGACGGGAACGGAAGGGTCAGCAGAATGGGTCGCTCGGGCGGAAAAGCGAGACGCACGCCGTTGAAGCCGCCAGCCGAGAGGAGCCCGTCCACAATCTCGTCGCTGCGGCGGTGATAGTGGTCGTGCAGGAGGACGAGCTGTCAAGGGGCGAGGACAAAGGTCAACTTGGTGACCTTCGCAAGTCAGGAGGGAAGGCGGCGCACTTGGTCGATGTCAAAGTCGCGCCCGCGCTTGAGAGGGTCGTTCTCCGAGTGGATGACGAAGGGACTGCGCGATAGGGTAGACTGCGTTGGCGAGGTCTGCGTTGGCTCAGCGAGAGAAGGGAGACGAACCCAGTGATGCCGTCGATGTAGAGCGCGCGGCGGTGAGCGTGCCACCACTACAAGCGGAAAGAGAGGATGCGGAGGGGATTCGGCGTGAGAGCTTGCGGAGGGGCTGACGAGATCGAGGGGGAGAAGGAAGGAGGAAACGCACGAAAGTGCCGTACTGCTCCTTGCCAGTGATCGGAAAGTCGTATGTGTAGGTGATTCCGGGTCCGATTGGGCATTGGGTGACCTGGCGAGCGAGCGAGCGCTTTGAGTGCGGGAGATGCGAAGAGAGGAAGAGAAAGGCGACTTACGCCGGAAGGACCGTCTTCCCAGATGGTGCCGTTCTGGAAGAGACCCTGTCGCAATGAAAGGAGAAGCAGTCAAAGCACGTTCGCGGTGAGAGGAAGCGAAAGCTGGACGCACATGCCAGTGGATCGTGACCGGCTCGTCAAGCGAGTTCGTGACGTGAACGACGACGGTATCGCCTGCGAGAAGTTGGGTCAGCTTGCGGAGGTGACGAAGCGGAAGGAGAAACGAGGACGGACCGTTGTTCGCCTCTATGAGCGGACCGGGGTACTGTCCGTTGACGACAAGCCTGCGAGCGGAGCAGTGTGTGAGAGAAGTCGTCTTGCGGAAGGAGAAAAGACTCTTCGCACATGGGGCGGTCATCTGCGAGGAAGAACGAAAGAGGAGACGAAAGAGGAGTCAATCAAGGCCGTCGGCGAAGCGAGAAGAGCTGAGCGACTGACAGCCGTCGAGCGCGCCGGGATGCTCGGCAACCTCCCACCAGTACTCGCGCTTCTGAGGCGGAGCGTTGAGGTCCCACTCGGGCGAGAGGCGAAGTTCGTCGAGCTTGCTGGTGACGGAAGCGCGCGGGGGCGGAGTCGGCGAGTGCGGTTTCGATGTCGAGTGTTTGGTGGTCGAGTGAGGCTTGGTCGTCGAGTGAGGCTTCGTCGTCGAGTGAGGCTTCGTCGTCGAGTGAGGCTTCGTCGTCGAGTGAGGCTTCGTCGTCGAGTGAGGCTTCGTCGTCGAGTGAGGCTTCGTCGTCGAGTGAGGCTTCGTCGTCGAGTGAGGCTTCGTCGTCGAGTGAGGCTTCGTCGTCGAGTGAGGCTTCGTCGTCGAGTGAGGCTTCGTCGTCGAGTGAGGCTTCGTCGTCGAGTGAGGCTTCGTCGTCGAGTGAGGCTTGGTCGTGGTGTGCTTCGTCGAAGTCGAGGGGTGCGGCTTCGAGGTGTGCTTGACGGGAGCGCAAGCGCTCCACCAGTCCGAGTCCTTCTTGCACGTCGTGCCGACCTTGCCTGTGAGAGCCAGCGCGAGCAAGGTCAGCAAGAAGGAGGGAGAACTTGGCGAGCGGAAGCAAGGCGAAACGCCGACGAGAAGAAGCGACAACTCACAGCACTTCTCGCCCTTGAAGCCGATGCCGCCGCACTGCGCGTACTCGTCGTTCGTGCAGCCGTGATTGTCGAGGATCGGCTTGCAGAGGCTGAACCAGTCGCTCTGCTTGGCGCAGGCCCACTTGCTCGGGCCTGTTGAGTTACGGCGAGGGGAAGGAGACGACGTCGGTAAGAGCGTGAGAGGATAGGGCAGAGGCGGAAGAGAATTGGAGAGAGAGGAAGGGAGGGGGAAGCGGAGAAGAGGAGGAAAGGGTCAGCACCGGGAGCGGAGGCCGTCAAGAAGCTCGGGCCTGAACGCACACTTGGTAGCTCCGTGCCAGCCGTGTCCGCCGCACTGCTGGTAGTAGCCGGCGACGTGGTGAGCGGACGAGGCGGCGACGAGCGAGGTCGACGTCGAGAGCTGTAAGCCGAGCGGAACGGCGAGGAGGGCGCCCGCCATGGCGAGGGCTGGGCGGTGATGCATCGAGTGCGAGGCGAGTAGAGGCGACTAGGGTGAGGCGGAGTGAAGGGAGGGAAGGAGGGAGGCAGAGTGAGGTATGAAGGAGGGAGAAGGAGGGAGAGAGAGGAAAGAGAGCGAGCGCGCATTTTGCGACGCCAGGCTGTCCCCGCACCGTGGGACGATCGCATCTCCTATTGACTTCTGCGTAGGCCGACTTGAGCGTCGCGTCGCTCGTTGACGGCGGCGTCGTCGTGGAGGAAGCGAACCGGTTAGGTCGCTCGAGCTGATCAGGGAACGCGTGTGCACGAAGTCGTGACCCTCCAACTGTCGTCGTTACCGACCCCAAGTCATCCCGCCCGATCCCGCTGGCGAGTTAGGAGGCGAAGGTCGCTCTGACCGCCTTGAGACAGCATAGATCCAGCCTGAACAAGCTGAGCAGTTGCTCCAGCGCCCTTGTGATAGTTTTAAGCGCTCATGCAAGTGGTCGAACACCCGTCGACAGCGCCCCGGCGGCCGCCATGCGCGACAGCTCCGACTTCGATGGAAGTAGGAGGCGAAAGTCGACCGATCCCGTCGGAGAGGCGGAGGCAGGAAGCTTCGTCCAGTGCGAGTCGTTCACAGCAGTCGGAAGGGCAGTCCTGCGAGTACCAGCGACGCCGTTTGCGCTTGAAGCGGTCCTCCGTCGAAGGTATCAACCGAGTCGCACCCCTCACTCCTCCGGCTGCGCTCGAGGCGGTCAGCGGCAGCCTCCACCGCTTCTTAGACTTCGCGAGTTCCTACTCCGCGACTCCTGCGCGCCCGCCCGACCCGTCATGGCGACAGCGACCTGCTTCAACCTCGGAGAAGATGAGGCCGAGTTCCACGACGGCAAGAAGCGGAGGCGAGTCGCTTGTGCATAGTTTTTGACAGTCTAGCAAGCGATTGAGCGCCTTGATGGAGCATTCGAGCGAGAGCGGCGTTGTAGACGAGGGCAAACGAGCGAGTCTCCCTCTCTTGGTCCTCAATCGCGACCTTCCCGCTTGCTAGAGCGGACTAGGCTTGCTGAGACCGTGCATCAGAGTTGTGTGAACGCCTAGTGGGCTCCTGTCGATGCCCCGCTGCCACTAACACGACCCGCTCCTCCTCCTTGCCGGCAGCAACTCTGCGACGACACGAGCACCGTCCGCTTGAGTACGTTGCGGGCGCCGCACCCTGTAGACTCGCTGAAGCGCCTGCATTCCGTTGTCCGAGTGACCGAGGATTCGACAGCTCTCTGTCCTCGTTGCTCGACCGGTGCCCTTGCTTCTTCCTCTCCCGTCCCTCTCGCTCGCACGCTCCCCAGCTTGCCGCGTCGCAACGTTCTTGGCACCTACGTCCCCGCCTGCCCGCTGAGATGGAAGGTATACGAGGGACACGCCGTTGCAAGTGAATGATGGTGGACGACAGCCTTGTGACCGGATGGGGGACGACCGACGGGCTGGTACGATCGCGAGTCGAGCAATGCGATCGTCTGTTGAGGGAACATGCGGATGGAGAGTGTCAATGGCTGAAAGAGTTGGGCGAAGAATGTCTGTGAGGGAGTCGTGGCGCTCAAGTCGAGGCGGCGGAAGTCGCAGCCTTCGTAGCTCCCAGACTAGACAGGCTGCGGCGACGGTCCTCCGTCTTCCTTGAGCGACTCGGCGAGTGACTGAGTGCATCAACATTCGAAGCAGTGCCAGCGTGCCAGGACGATGCGCAGCTGGTCTGGAGGGCGGCAGCCGGGGCGATGCAGTGCGCTATCCGCCTCCGCTGCCGACTCGCGGAGGTCATCAGCGTCGTCCATCGTACGTCTCGAAGGAGCCCGTCGCAGTCGCGGTGCAAGGGACGAGGATAGTGTGGATGGGAGGGGAGGGAGTGCTGGAGGGCGAGAGGAGCGCCGGCGGCGACAGCAGGGGACGCAACAGCCTTGTAGACAGCCTGCACACTGCCAGACGCGCTCTTTGAGCGTTAGGGAGCGTGATGGCGGCGACAGACCCTCGACGAGGAGGTCGCTCGACTGCTTGCCCTCCTCGCTCTCCTCACTCGCGACTGACAGCGTTGACAAGGCTTGCATCGCTTGTCCCAGGGCTACCCGGACTCACTGGCCAAGCGGCGGCTCCCAGCTCTCCCCGTTCATCCCCTCGACACTTCATCACCTTCCCCGGTTCACCAGCCGACAACGCTCGCTCGACAGTGCTTGACTCGCCGTACGGGAATTTCAGCCTCATACACACCGATGGACCCGCGGCAGCGCCTCGCTTTGGGCGGAGACTCGGACGACGAGTCGCCTTTCAAGGCCGCACCCGAAGTCGCAGCCAACAAGATCGCCCGCTACTCCGGCCAGCCGCGCAAGTCGAAGCTCGAGCGTGAGAAGGAGGCAGAGGCGGAGCGGCAGCGCAAGGAGGAGGAAGAGGCGGCGAGGGCGTACAGGGAGTTCGTCGAGGCTTTCGGAGGAGACGAGGAGACCGGTCCGTCGACAGGGGCGCGGCCAGGCTCGAGTCGCATCAAGACGGTCGGGAAGGGCTTCGTCAGGGCGGGAGGAGCGGAGAAATACAACCCGCTCGCGCGAGGAGGAGCGGCGTCGGCCGGGCCGTCAAGTGCGCCGGCCATGGCAGGCGTACCGACGGGCCCGAGGATACCGACTGGACCGCGCGCGATGATGCAGGGCGCGCCATCTGCGCCAGCGGCTCCGGTAGGACCGGCTTCAAAGGCGCGCCCAACGGCGGCGAGTCTGATGGGTGGAGACGACGAGGTGCGCGTCTCGACCGCCTTCGCAATGGCGAATGCTGGACTGACACTGATTTTTGCAGCCCGAGATGCCCGTCAAGCCCGGACCGCTCGGCCGCAAGAAGCGAGAAGGCGACAACTTCCTCGAGCAGCTCAAGAGGTTCCTTCCCTTCCCTTCTGCGCCTGTGCATGCGCATGCGGGACTCGCCTCCGTATTGACTGTGTGATTTCTACGTCACCCTCGTCGACTCTTGTAGGGACCAGGCTGCTAGGGAAGAACGCCTCAAGCAGACGGCTGGTCGAGGTGCGTGGCGGTCCTCCTGTTCCTTGTGCGTGTTCTTGGCTGACCTACTCTCGGTCCACAGTCGGTGCATCCGTCACTGCACTTGCAGGTGCGTACCAACCTGCGCTTCTCCTCCCTCTAGCTGACTCCTCCTACCGCTCCAGCTCGCGAGCACGCACCCGTCCTCACCGGTTCGTACGACGTCGGTGACCCCTTGACGACCAACTTGCACGTCGGCGGTCTGCCGACGAACGTCACGGAAGATGCGTTCGGCAAGATGTTTGCGCAGTTTGGGCCGATTGGCAGCATCAAGGTGCGTTACCGATCCTTTCCAATCTCTCCGACGCTCTCGCTAACTCGTCATTTGACAGATCATGTGGCCACGCCTGGATACCGGTCAGCTCGCAACGACGGGTGGACGCAAGCTCGGCGGCTTCGTCGCCTACCTCCGACGACCCGATGCTGAGCGAGCGGCGAAGGAGATGGACGGCGCAGAGTGGGGCGACAACGTGCTCAAGATCGGCTGGGGAAAGGCTGTGCCGCTTCCGGCGACCGCTATCTACGGTGAGTGTCGCCCGTTGCGTCTCAGAACGCCGGGACTGACGAAACTTGATCCGCAGAACCTGACCCCGACTCGTCCTACTACCGCGAGCGCGGCACCAGCTCACACTCGCACTCTCACTCCCGTCACCACCGCAAATCCCGCTCACGGTCTCGCTCGCGCTCGAAGTCGCCGGACGACCCTCACGAGTTCCTCCGCTCGAAGCACCGACGATCCTCTCGCTCACCTCGACCAAAGGGAACGCGCGCATGGCCGGAACTGGAGGAAGGCGTGTCGGAGAGCTTCTTGGTGACGGTTGCGCGGAAGGTGCGGGATAACGGCAAGACGTTCGAGGATATCCTGCGCGACAAGGAGCGCGAAAACCACAAGTTTGCGTTCCTGCGTGACGACAAGGTGCGTCGCGCGTCTTTTCGTTTCGGTGGCGGAGGCTGACGAGTTGTTGGCTGCGCAGTTGCCGAGCTTCCACTACTTCCGCATGCTCGTCGATCCCGACTACGCGCCTCCGCTTGTTGCGAGCTTCGAAGACGAGGTGCGTTCGCGTTCGATCTCTCACGACTTCTCGTACTAAGGCACGTCGTCTGCAGGGCAACGCCGACGTCTACTCCTCCGACTCGTCCGAGAGCTCCGAAGACGAGCGGGTGGGCAAGGGCAGGCTCGGCAAGCTCGCGCAGAAGCGCTTCGAGTGCTTGTTACGAGGCTTGACGAGCTCGAGAGACAAGATTGCGCGTGGGATGGCCTTTGCGATCGAGCATGCGGATTGTGCTGCTTACGTGCGGCTCGCCTCGCTATTTTTCCTGCTCGAACCGCGACTGACACGCCCATTCTCGTGCAGATCGCCGACATCCTCGTCTGCTCGCTCACGATCGACTCGACACCCGTCCCGCGCAAACTCGCCCGCCTCCACCTCGTTTCCGACATCCTGCACAACTCGGCCGCGCCCGTACCAAACGCCTGGACCTACCGCTCCGTCTTCGAGTCGAAGCTGCCGGACGTCTTTGACCACCTCGGTGATATCTACTTGAGCTTTCCCGGACGGTTGAAGGCGGAGCAGTTCAAGGGCTTGATCGAGAAGGTGTGTTCCGGTTCTCTCGCCTCCCTCCTGACTGTCACTGACGACGGCACACAGGTCATCGACGTCTGGGCGAACGACTGGATGCTGTTTGAACCGAGCGTCATCGAAGACTTCAAGCGACGGCTCTCCGGACTCGAACTTGCCGAAGACGAAGCCGACTCTCAGGCGGTCACAGAAGACGCCGGAATGGACGTCGACTCCTTCATCTCCTCCCTCCCGCCGCCAGCAGCGTCTGAACCAGCCTCAACCGCACCGAGCCCACCTTTGCCCGAAGAAACCGCGCCCGCCAAGTCCGGCTTCAAGCCGAGTTTCATGGCAGCTGCGTTCGCGCCGGCGCAGCCTGAACCTGCGGCGGCAGATCTGACTACACAGGCGATGGAGGAGGACGTCGATGGCGCGCCTGTCGAGGACGACGTCGACGGTGCGCCGGTCATGGAGGACGACGTTGACGGTGCGCCGGTCGAGGACGTCGATGGCGCGGCGGTGGACCAGGACGTCGATGGTGCGCCGGTGGCGGCGGAGGACGTGGATGGGGCGCCGGTGGACGCGGTCGTGGAGGAGAAGAAGGTGGGGCCGGAGACGCTCGTCCTCGATGGCAGCGATGACGGCGAGGCGATGGACATGGGCAGTGACGAGGACGGCGACATCTTCCGGTAGTAGGTGCCGTATGGGTTGATACTGAAAGAGCGCGTTGCACAATCTCGAGGCGAAATATTCTCCGCTCTGCTTCTCGATGAGGCAGACGCCGTTGCGACCCGCTCGTCAGCTCTCTAGCACGAGTAAGATGCGTTACAGAGCTTGAGCGCAGTCCAGGCGTAATCTCTCGCCTCCTTCTAGCTCTCCTTCTCCTCCTCGCTTACCCACTGTCGCGTCGCATCGCCACTTGCTGGCGAGCTAAGCTTCTCAGCCTTCTCTGCGACCCTCGAAATGTCTGCCAACCCTGCCGCACCGACCGACGAGCCATCCTCTCACCCGTCGAACCGACTCTCCCGTTCGCCTGATGAGGATGCTGGAAAGGCGACACCAGCGCAGAACGGCTCGCGAGGTGCGCAACTGGCTCACCCATGGCTCTGGAGTACCGAGCGAGTGAGCTGATCACCCTCGCTCACTTGCAGGACTCTTCATGACCGCTCCGAGGTCGCTCAGCTCCCTTCCGACCGGAATCCTCCAGCACATCTTCACCCAACTGCACCAGAGCCTAAGGAGTCGCGTTCTCGGACCACTAGAGGATTGCGCGGATCGTTGCGATACATCCTTCTCGACAAGCGGATCTTCAACATCGCGCTGCCCTTCTGGACGAGCCGATTTACCCTCTTGGCCGACCCTACCAGTCCAATTGCCCGACGTGTGCAAGATCCTATACTAGCCGCCTTCTTCGCCCATCCGAAATACGCCGAACGGGTCCGGCACGCAGTGATACACCTGCAGAGAAGTACCTTCCACCTCGCTTGCTTTGCTCTCGGCAAGCTCTCACACCTCACGACGCTCGAAATTGGAAGTACATTGGTTCTCACACCAAACGACTCCGCGCCCCTCGTCGCAGCGCTGAAAAGCTTGACGAGCTTGAGGTTTCTCCGCCTGTCCGGGCTCGACTACATGCGGTCCGCCTCATGGGACAGTTTGCGCCTCGACCGCGACCTGCCGCTCGTGCGCCATCTCGCGGTAGACGACGAAAGTTTGATCGATGTCCTCGCACCCGGCTTCGGTCGCTTGACGCGGTTAACGATTGAACATTTCGCGATGGGAAGGAACCGCATTCCTTGGCACAGCGTCCGTCGTCTCGAGCTCAACCCTGGCGACGACATGGAGGCGTTTGAGCCGGCTCAGTTCATCGAGTCTCTCACGGCCTACATGAGCGAACCGGTGCGTCCACACGCCCGACGCCCCCGATCTCCACCCCGCTGACTTCGAACGCCGACGCAGATTAATCCGGCTCTGCCTCTCGAAGAGCTTGTCTTTGCTTTCCCAACATTGCGTCAAGCGACCGAGGTCAGCTCCGAGGAAAACGAGTTCTGCCAAACCGACCTTTATCACATCTTTCGAAACCTGCGCCCTTCCGCGCTTCGCTCGCTGTCCCTATGTCGCATCGAGTCCTTCAAGTGGACGCAACCGGTGCTCCTCCTTCCAAGCGTGACGTTTCTCTCTCTGGATGGCTACGGCGACTTGACACCAACGGCGAGTAGCGAGCGTTTCTTCTCCGCATGCATCGGCAAGCTCACGCATTTGGACCCGCAGGAAGAGTTCGACCACTTCCTCGGTTTCCTTGAATCGTTCCCGGCGCTGCAAGAGCTTCGACTTTCGGGATTCGACATTCTCCGCGAAACGGCTGCCGATCCGACTACAACTTCGTGCGACGCTGAGACCCTCGCCCGCCTCTCCTCGCGCAAGCTTGCCTGCCTCGGTCCCAGTCTCGTCATTCTGCTTTTCACCTTGCAGTGCACCAAGGTTACCAAGGTCGCGTATCGCGAATCCTTGACTGCTAGCGACGAGATGCGCTGGCAGCGCGAGCCAGGCGGAGCGTTCAAGGGCGAGCGGTGGACTCTGTGCTAAGCTCGAATGTAGTTGGGAATGCTGCAACTAGGAGTGTACAAAGTCAGGACGCTCTGGACGTAGGAAAGGCGAGCTGTCCGCCCGAGTGCACTTCTACCTCGTCCTCGAAGCAGGCTTTCGAGACTCCTTCCGGCTCAACTCAAAGTGTGACGACCGCTCGGCTTTGCAGAACGCTGCAGAGGAGCGGCCTGTCGCGATTGTCTGCCTCACCTCACCCTTGCTCGTCCTTGAGCCGGCTGCCTTGCTTGGGACATGCGGAGGCACAAAAAAATCATACCACAGGTCGTCTGCTACTGCAACATCCGCTCGTCCCGCCGACTGTGCTGCGGACAGCCCCGCAGTCGCGCTACGCTGTGCTTCTCGTCCGCATCCATCCGACCAGGTCGAGCAAGTCCGGTGCATCCGCCTCCTTCACCTCGAGCTACCGCAGCCTCTCGCGCATCATTGCCTTCGCTCGTTCGAGTATTGACGCTTGGAGGGATGTCGCGGGTTGCGCGAGAGTCGAGGGTCGAGGAGGCAGAAAGGGTGCGGCGGCGGTCGAAGCGATGCCGGCGGACGAGGCGGTTTTGGCTTCGGCGTAGACGGCCGACAGCTCGACAAGGCCATTCGCGAGCCAGCCATCCGCGTTCGACTCCGCATCTGCGGCAGCCTTCTCGTCCGCAGCACCTACCTCGTTCTCCTCGGCTTCGTCATTCCGCCGCTTCCGCTTCGCACCCCTCTCCTCGCTCGCCTCGCCAGCATCAAAGTCTCCCCGCGTGATCCGCTTCAGCTCTTCCTCCGCACCCAGCACGAGCAAAGCCCTCTCCCGCTTCTCGCGGACGAGCTTGGCGTTCCGCTCGACGTGAACGAATGGCCAGGCTTGGCTCGAGACGGAGGGAGCGAGGTGGAAGGAGGAGGTCTGGAGGAGGACCGACAGGGCGAACGCGAGGTCGGCGGATGGAGGTGCAGTCGAAGAGGCGGGAGATGCGGAAGGGCGAGTGTCGAGAGCAGGAGCCAGGCGGGAGGGATGGGAGGTGATGAATTCGAAGGCGTCTGCACGCCGAGCTTGCAAAGTCAGCCTCGCGTACTGCACGGCGGTGAAGCGAGCGGAAGACGAACCTGGATCGACCTGGATGAACAGCTT